>NC_092259.1:12578778-12581278 GCF_036320965.1 Panulirus ornatus
TGGCTGATTCATGTGAGAAACTGCAGAAACTGGTGACTGAGTTTGGTAAAGTGTATGACAGAAGAAAGTTAGGAGTAAATGTGAATACGAGCAAGGTTATTAGGTACAGTAGGGTTGAGGGTCAAGTCAATTGGGAGGTAAGTTTGAATGGAGAAAAACTGGAGGAAGTAAAGTGTTTTAGATGTCTGGGAGTGGATCTGGCAGCAGATGGAACCATGGAAGCGGAAGTGGATCATAGGGTGGGGGAGGGGGCGAAAATTCTGGGAGCCTTGAAGAATGTGTGGAAGTCGAGAACATTATCTCGGAAAGCAAAAATGGGTATGTTTGAAGGAATAGTGGTTTCAACAATGTTGTATGGTTGCGAGGCGTGGGCTATAGATAGAGTTGTGCGCAGGAGGATGGATGTGCTGGAAATGAGATGTTTGAGGACGTGTGGTGTGAGGTGGTTTGATCGAGTAAGTAACGTAAGGGTAAGAGAGATGTGTGGAAATAAAAAGCGTGGTTGAGAGAGCAGAAGAGGGTGTTTTGAAATGGTTTGGGCACATGGAGAGAATGAGTGAGGAAAGATTGACCAAGAGGATATATGTGTCGGAGGTGGAGGGAACGAGAAGTGGGAGACCAAACTGGAGGTGGAAAGATGGAGTGAAAAAGATTTTGTGTGATCGGGGCCTGAACATGCAGGAGGGTGAAAGGAGGGCAAGGAATAGAGTGAATTGGATCGATGTGGTATACCGGGGTTGACGTGCTGTCAGTGAGTTGAATCAGGGCATGTGAAGCGTCTGGGGTAAACCATGGAAAGCTGTGTAGGTATGTATATTTGCGTGTGTGGACGTATGTATATACATGTGTATGGGGGTGGGTTGGGCCATTTCTTTCGTCTGTTTCCTTGCGCTAACTCGCAAACGCGGGAGACAGCGACAAAGCAGAAAAAAAAAAAAAAAAAAAATATATATATATTATATATATATATATATATATATATATATATATATATATATATATATATATATATATATTCTTTTCTTTTATACTATTCGCCATTTCCAGCATTAGCGAGGTAGCGTTAAGAACAGAGGACTGGTTCTTTGAGAGAATATCCTCACATGTCCCCCTTGTCTGTTCCTTCTTTTGGAAAATAAAAAAAAAAAAAAATACCTGTAGTAATCTAGCCAGCCGGAGCGACCGAAGCCAGCCCGGGGAGAGATTGGTTACGGTTGCTAATTTTCTATACACACTCGTATATATATATATATATATATATATATATATATATATATATATATATATATATATATATAAGTGTAAAACAATACAATATGAAAGTTTGTACAGAAATTACCAGCCTTAGCCAATCTCTCCCCAGGCTGGCTTCGGCCGCTCGGGCTGGCCAGATTACTGAAGGTTTGTAATGGAGGGGGTAAGGTTAGGTTAGGCAACCGTGTGAGCAATCTGAATTTTTTTTACACAGTTCTGTTTGTAAATGAAAGTTGTTCTTCACTTACTAATTTGATTTTGAGTAAATATTAAATTTCACTGATATTCGGAGTGTATGATATTCTTACCTTTAACCAACAAGATCATGAACAATTTTAAATATATAATGAAATATATATATATATATATATATATATATATATATATATATATATATATATATATATATATATATATATATAATTATTTATTATATACTTTGTCGCTGTCTCCCGCGGCAGCGAGGTAGGGCAAGAAAAACAGACGAATGAATGGCCCAACCCACACACCCACACACACACACACACAGAGCGTTGTACGGAGGAGGGTTGATGTGTTAGAAATGAAATGTATTTGGCTAATATGTGGTATGAGGTGGTTTAATCGAATAAAAATATAAGGGTAACAAAGAGATGTGGAAGTAAAAATTGTATGATGGAGAGATGCAGTGGTTGTGTTGAAATGGATTGGACTAAGGGAGATAATGAGTAAGGAAAGATTGACAAAGAGGATATATGTGTCAGAGATGGAGGAACAAGAAGTGTACACAAAATTAGAGGTGAAAGGATGGAGTGGAAAAGATTTTGAGCGATTGGGGCAAACTTATAGTTTGACATAGACTACAATGGCCATTTTACATGTCGAACAGAACGTGCAAAGCCAACAAAATATATCCAGTTTTTAAATGCAAAACAACTTTACTCATAATTTTTCATTATATTAAAATTGCTCCTGATTTTGGTGTTTAAAGTTAAGAATATCACCGAATATCGGTGAAATTTAATAATTACTCAATCAAATTAGTAAGTTAAGAACAACTTTCATTCACAAATATAATCAAGTTGAAAAAAAGATTCAGACTGCTCAAACTGGTGCCTAACCTAACCTTACCCCCTCCATTAGAAACCTTCAGTAATCTGGCCAGCCCGGTTAAGGCTGGTAATTTCTGTACACAACTCACATATATATATATATATATATATATATATATATATATATATATATATATATATATATATATATATAT
>NC_092259.1:12588778-12591278 GCF_036320965.1 Panulirus ornatus
TTTGATTTTGAGTAAATATTAAATTTCACTGATATTCGGAGTGTATGATATTCTTACCTTTAACCACCAAAATCATGAACAGTTTTATATATATAATGAAATATATATATATATATATATATATATATATATATATATATATATGATTATTATATACTTTGTCGCTGTCTCCCGCGCCAGCGAGGTAGGGCAAGAAAAACAGACGAATGAATGGCCCAACCCACACACACACACATACACACACACACACACTCACAGATAGCGTTTTACGGGGGAGGGTTGATGTGTTAGAAATGAAATGTATTAGGCCAATATGTGGTGTGAGGTGGTTTAATCGAATAAGAATGTAAGGGTAACAAAGAGATGTGGAAGTAAAAATAGTGTGATCGAGAGAAGCAGTGGTTGTGTTGAAATGGATTGGACTAAGGGAGATAATGAGTAAGGAAAGATTGACAAAGAGGATATATGTGTCAGAGATGGAGGAACAAGAAGCGTACACCAAATTAGAGGTGAAAGGATGGAGTGGAAAAGGTTTTGAGCGATTGGGGCAAACTTATAGTTTGACATAGACTACAATGGCTATTTTACATATCGAACAGAACGTGCAGACAAAGCCAACAGAATATATCCAGTTTTTAAATGCAAAACAACTTTACTCATAATTTTTCGTTATATTAAAATTGTTCCTGATTTTGCGTTTAAAGTTAAGAATATCACCGAATATCGGTGAAATTTAATAATTACTCAATCAAATAAGTAAGTTAAGAACAAATTTCATTCACAAATATAATTAAGTTAAAAAAAAAAAAAATCAGACTGGTCAAACTGGTGCCTAACCTAACCTTACCCCCTCCATTACAAACCTTCAGTAATCTGGCCAGCCCGGTTAAGGCTGGTAATTTCTGTACACACTCACATATTGTTGTATATATATATATATATATATATATATATATATATATATATATATATATATATATATATATATATATTTATAAACAAGGGATAATATATATATATATATATATATATATATATATATATATATATATATATATATATATTTGTGAGTGTAAAACAATATAATGTGAAAGTTTGTACAGAAATTACCAGCCTTAGCCAATCTCTCCCCGGGCTGGCTTCGGCCGCTCGGGCTGGCCAGATTACTGAAGGTTTGTAATGGAGGGGGTAAGGTTAGGTTAGGCAACCGTTTGAGCAATCTGAATTTTTTTTACATAGTTATGTTTGTAAATGAAAGTTGTTCTTCACTTACTAATTTGATTTTGAGTAAATATTAAATTTCACTGATATTTGGAGTGTATGATATTCTTACCTTTAAACACCAAAATCATGAACAATTTTAAATGTATTATGAAATATATATATATATATATATATATATATATATATATATATATATATATATATGATATATATATATATATATTTTTTTTTTTCATACTATTCGCCATTTCCCGCGATAGCGAGGTAGCGTTAAGAACAGAGGACTGGGCCTTTAAGGGAATATCCTCACCTGGCCCCCTTCTCTGTTCCTTCTTTTGGAAAATTAAAAAAAAAAATACGAGAGGGGAGGATTTCCAGCCCCCCGCTCCCTTCCCTTTTAGTCGCCTTCTACGACACGCAGGGAATACGTGGGAAGTATTCTTTCTCCCCTATCCCCAGGGATAATATATATATATATATATATATATATATATATATATATATATATATATATATATATATATATATATATATATACATATATATATTATATATATATATATATATATATATATATGTATATATATATATATATATATATATATATATATATATATATATATATACATATATATATTATATATATTTTTTTTTTTTTTTTTTTTTTATACTTTGTCGCTGTCTCCCGCGTTTGCGAGGTAGCGCAAGGAAACAGACGAAAGAAATGGCCCAACCCCCCCCCCCCCCCATACACATGTACATACACACGTCCAGACACGCAAATATACATACCTACACAGCTTTCCATGGTTTACCCAGACGCTACACATGCCTTGCTTCAATCCACTGACAGCACGTCAACCCCTGTATACCACATGACTCCAATTCACTCTATTTCTTGCCCTCCTTTCACCCTCCTGCATGTTCAGGCCCCGATCACACAAAATCTTTTTCACTCCATCTTTCCACCTCCAATTTGGTCTCCCTCTTCTCCTCGTTCCCTCCACCTCCGACACATATATCCTCTTGGTCAATCTCTCCTCACTCATTCTCTCCATGTGCCCAAACCATTTCAAAACACCCTCTTCTGCTCTCTCGACCACGCTCTTTTTATTTCCACACATCTCTCTTACCCTTACGTTACTTACTCGATCAAACCACCTCACACCACACATTGTCCTCAAACATCTCATTTCCAGCACATCCATCCTCCTGCGCACATCTCTATCCATAGCCCACGCCTCGCAACCATACAGCATTGTTGGAACCACTATTC